>NW_022145609.1:11356827-11384327 GCF_000002235.5 Strongylocentrotus purpuratus
TCTTGTCATATCACTTTAAGTTTAAGTCAGCAGTTTGCAAATTAAATGAAATAAACATAAAACCTCACTATTATATCAGTAATATCAGTAACTGAAGAAAAAAAATACGGGCAATCTTGACAACATCGGACTACAAAAATGATGATAATAATGCATCCCGAAAGCGTCAATCAGTAATCGGCACATTTTGTAAAGTCATTAGCATGCAGAAAGTGTTAACAACAAAAAGCGAACAGTTATCACGGTGAGGCAAAATGGTCTTGTGGATAAAGTGATCACTTCACATGCAATGTACTCGGTTCGAGTCTCAGTTCTCCTTATATAAACCCATGTTATTTTTTTTTTCTTCACTCCATAATATTGACTTGTCATCTCTTTTTAAGGGGACAACCCCCCCCCCTCACAAAGAAAAATAGCATGTATTACTCTTTCTTTAACAAGCGACTCTCTGAATTAGTCAGAAAACATCTTTTGCTACATCTACAACAATTAGTGTAAGTATGAAGAATACATGAAGATTAGCAATGTGACACTTTAGTCTAGTGGGTAGCAATCGTCTGATAACTGGAAGGTATCGGGTTCGACCCCCAGCTGTTGCGTTTTTTTCTTTTGCTACATCTACAACAATAAGTATAGTATGAAAAAAACATGAGATTAGCAATGTGACACTTTCTTCTAGTGGGTAGGCAATCGCCTGGTAACTGGAGGTATCGGGTTCGACCCCCAGCTTTTGCGTTTTTTTCTTTTGCTACATCTACAACAATAAGTATAAGTATGAAAAAAAAACATGGAGATTAGCAATGTGACACTTTAGTCTAGTGGGTAGGCAATCGCCTGGTACTGGAAGGTATCGGGTTCGACACCCGCTGTTGCTTTTTTTTTTAATCTTTGAAAAAGAAAACTGATGTCAAACCCCATTTTGATCTCACTCAAAGTCCATATTTATTGCTATTCTCTTAATTGATCTATACAATGAGCTTGCAATTAACTTGTAAGCAAGGTAAAGTATTATATTTACGAAGTACAAGAAGGACAGGAATCCTGTTTTATCTATTTATCAAACATTATTACATCAATACTTTTTCAGTCCCCAATGAGAGAGAGAGAGAGAGAGAGAGAGAAGAGAAAGAGAGCCAGAAAGAGACAGTGAAGAGAACCAATACACCTCATCAGTGTAATAAAGTCTGATGATCTTAATCTACATACTTACTTCAATATTTTGCCGGGCAGATATTATTATTTATAAAAACAAACCAATTTTGGAGTTTTATAATAAATATTATTGTTGTTGTTGTTGTTGATGTAAAACAATGAGAAAATAGGGACCTTTTGCGGGGGGGGGGAGCAATGTAGGAAAAAAACTACAGGGGAGCCTTGGGATTTTATTTTGGGGGGGGGGGTGGGTATCGGCGCGGATTCAGGATTTCTTAGGGGGGCCCAAACTTGAAATCAATTTGAAATTTAATGTGCTGAATAAAAAAAAAATCGTGCCCGGCCGATATTTCACTCAGTGGTAGAGGGGGAAGGGGAAGGGGGGGGGGGGGTAGAGAGCACTATTTTTTTGTTTGGCCCTCGAAAATTTGAAAAATCACCCCCCCCCCCCCACATTAATCGCCAGGGGGGTCCCATCTAGACAGCTGCTGGCAATCGACAGCGCTGTCAATCGACAGCTAGCTGGCAATCGACAGCTAGCTGGCAATCGACAGCTAGCTGGCAATCGACAGCGTAGCCTGGCGGCGGTAGCGGGTAGCCCCAAAGCCATGTCCATTTAAAAACTGCATTCAAGAGCCTCTTATTGCTAGGTTTACAACGTTGTTTTACATTTGCAATTATAATTTCCTAGTTTTTATTCACTCTCTACAGTCCCGTACTATCCCTTTTTCAGTCTGTAAACAACTTTGCAACACGAAAACAATGATGAACAGGGTTTTACTTCTCGTATAAATTTATTAGAAGTGCCCTATGTCATTTTGCACGAAGTGATACAAAGGGCCTTTCAAATTTAAGTCTATTGAAAGCATTCCCCCACCTAGCCTGTATGACCGAGCAGAATCATTTAGTGCTCAACAATAAAAATCCACAGTCTTGGCTAAAGAGGTCCATTATTTGTTTGTTTATTTAGTTATTTTATTTAATTGACATTGTACAGTACTATTAAATATCAGGTATATTGGATGCTCTGTTTTAAATACAGTCAAGATTGCCGAGCAATGAATTACATCCTGCTTCTTGTCCTCAAACCATATCTTTCTGGTTTTTAAAACGGTATCATTTGAATTTCCATTTCCAAGCATTATTTTGAACTGTCCCGAAATTGTTTTCCTTTCTTGAAATCAGACTACAGTCCCAGTCCTAGACAAGGAAACAGAGCCTCTACATAATAGACTTCGTTCGTACGCCATTTGCTTTGAATATTCATTCATAGTATTTCGATAGCATTACGTCATCTTTCATACGCCTGTCCGGCATGCATTTCGAGGAACTTGTACTTTTCTATCGGTAGCGTACATAGAGATACATACTACTAAGCAAAGAGATTCGATCATACACAGTATGTCCTTCGTAGGAGGACTAGAGGGCCAACTAAAATCGTGACCTTTGACATTTCATAGGTTTTGCATTGGATGAATTATTGGGGTTTTGTCCGATTTGAACGACGGTTTTGGAGGGTCAATGAATATTCATGAGCAATGACGTAAAAAATACGCCAACTACTGTTCGTTGATTGGCCATCGACAAAATGTTTTATGTATTAGGTCATGCATAAAACATTTTTTTCATTCCCAGAATTCCCTACGATTTGAGCACGAAAATGGCGGTTGTATGAACTGCGACTTTCAAGTTATTCAATTACGAACAATGAAACATTTTTCTTTTAAGTGAATTTCTATTATAATAGAAGTTTGTCAAGTACATCTTAGTGAAGCAGAAAATCTTCAGGCGAACATTGACATCGAAGTGATACCCTATGATATCAAGAAAAGTAAGTAAAGATCCATTTTGTTTGAAGGTCTCTGAAATTATTGTGATGTGTTTCGTCATTGCAGTGAGCGGCTCCCCGCATTGTCACAACGTATTACCCGGTTAACCCCCTACCCCATCCTCTTTTCTTTCTTCTGACCAAAGAATATTAACTGATTGAATGAACTCTAATTTAAGTCATCGACGGTAATATTTTTAGAAACAATCAGGATTTTACCGTAGGTTATTTCATTAGAGCGCATCTCATAATTTTAAGTTCAGTTCATATCATAGCTTGATTACCGATAGTAATCGGTCGTAGATGTGGATCTGTTGTAGACTGCGCAAATGGCTCATTGCTAGTCCAAGCCGATGAGATCTCGTCGAGCAGAATGTGATTTTCAATCCGCCGGTGCTAGCCGGCTGAAACACCAAGAAGCGACTGCGTTTCCTGAGCTGGCGCGGCTATGACTTTACAGTGTGTTAGTGTTACAGTAAAGCCTAGATCTAGACTAGTATTCATAGCATATTCTAGCCTGAATTTTCTGTCTCTTTCGTTCGTTAGCCTCTGATTTGGGTAGGGTCGGCTCCTCTCTTTAGCCGACCCTACCCAAATCGGAGGCTAACGAACGAAAGAGACAGAAAATTCGGGCTATGCAGGCCTAACTTTAGATCTAGCAGTTGCACTGTCTTAAGTAGATCTAGAAGTCTATAGAATTCTAGACCTAAACAGCATTTAACCCCGAATCTAGTATAGATCTAGGCCTAGATCTAGGGCTAGATTCTAGGCCTAATGTACTCTAACAAAAAATTCTAAATAGATCTAAATGCCTGATGTAGATTTCCTCTAGATCTAGGTGGATCAATGTGGAAGTTTAATATGGGGGGGGGGGGGGGTGCACAATCATTCTGTGCCCCTTTTTAAGATGTGGCATAGCCATAGGGACGGGTCTAGATCTAGGTCCAGAGCCACTACTAATAATATTAAAAATAGGCAATAGATAGATCTAGATCTATAGCTTGTAGCAAAGACTTCCAAAGCCATGGGTCTAGGCTCGTTTTTGATTCACTAGACTAGACTAGTCGTGCACATGTGTCATTATTGTGATCCAGGTCCAGATTCAGCTTAGTTTGAATGTAGATCTAGGCTAGATCTACCAACGACAACAAAAACAAAACAAAAAAGGTGTCTCTCCCCCCCCCCCCCTCCCCACCTCCCACTTCCCCTGATTTCGCTCTTAGTTATGTCATTGTGCCTTGTTTGAAATAATTAGTTTATTTTCAGGATTTTATGCCACTCCTTAGTTTTATGTTGGTGAGAATTCTGGATCCAACCCTACATATGACATGGATATTTCTTTCTCTAAAGGACATGAACAAAGTTATAAACAGATAACTTATGCATGCATTATGATATTAGCAGGAACCTTACTAAGTTTCTGTTTTCTTTTAATTGTAGATGCTATGGAACAAGAAGCAGATAATGATCACAGAAGTGCAACAAAGAGCACCAGGACCTGATCAACAAATGTATCTAATCAGGAACAGGACACCTAAGACCTAAGTTGAACTTTGGCAAGGTATGTTTGTATGAAGTTCGAAAATATTCAGGCTGTATATATCTAAGCCCATGCGAACACCACACTCGACTTGGACTATATACAAAGATTTGGGGAACTGTCATCTTGTGTTGCATTATATCTTGTAATTCTCAATTATTCTCTAGCTTTTTATTTAGGTGACAAACTATGGTGTTGCTACAGTTTATTCTCTCAGCATATTAAAAGATGTACTCAAAGGTACTTTTCCTAAATATTACATTATATCTAACAAACTTTTGTTCACAAAAGTCTAGCAAATAATAACTTAAAATAAATTGGAAATTACTTTTAAAATAATTGGAAATACATTTAAACCTTTACTCTTCTCTTCAAAAAAGGCCCTATCAGATAGACATAAGTTTATCATTTTTTAATAAAATTAAAATGCAACACCACTTGTAATCTTTAGTATTAGTTCATCTTCGTGAAAGGCTACAACGCCTTTTGAAGATTACCAGAAGAATAAGAAGAAGATATATCGAGGATCATGAAAGTAATCATATCTTCTTTTAAATGCGTGTACATGGAATATAGTTTTTTGATATTTAATCTTAAGTCAAGTTCTGACAAAAATATTAGGGATGCTGTACTGGATAGTAAATTGAAGGGGGGGGGGGGTTATAAAATTATGTAGTTCAATAGTAATACTGTAGTAATATAATTATACACTGTCGCTCATAAAGTTGGAATATTTTTGTTTTACCCTAATTTATGGAATTATTTTAAATATAATTTAAAAATAATAGATCTAGATAATAATATACATTCTCAGATCTTATTTTTAAATTATTTATAAAATAATTCCATAAATTGGGGTAAAACAAAATATTCCAACTAATAGTAACAATAATGACAATGATCATGATAATAGTAGTAATAATAATGATAATACAGATAGTAGTAAAAACAACAACAATAATGTCCAATGTAAGATAAAGTACTCATAAAACTCAGTATATACCTGTTCTTTACATAATAAAATAGCATGTTGATATTATTGAATATTTTTTTCAAAATCTACAGTAAACTTTTACAACTGAAAAATTTGAATTCAAGAGACAGCCCCCCCCCCCCCCCCCCCATCCATTTGCCATCCTTTTGTTGATGTCATGTTGGATTTAAAAAGATCTTTATAGAAACAAAAAAAAAATAAAAAAAATAAATGAGTTCATAAATGTTAATAAATTAGTTGATACTGCTTAATTCTGTTCTTTTCATTTTCTTATTTTGTGAAATATATGTGATGATGCTGGTGATTATGATGATGTAGGCACTCTGTAATGATAATGCTGTATGACTGAGGTGAGATGGGGTCTGATGCAGTCTTGTGTAGAATTGAGTATGGTGTTCGACCTTTTGATGTTTGTTTATATCTGGTATCAGCGAGATAGATTTAACCATCTTTCCTAATGAGAGAAAGTGGAAATGTAACAAGAGAGTGGGCAAGACTAATGTATAAATACAGTATAAAAAATGGTTTACAATAAAGATGAGGGGGGGGGGTTTAAATAAAGAATAAGTCAATGCCAAAATGATGAAAGCATATAGGTAATTGGGGTGTGGATGGGGGAGGGAGGTTAATAGAGCCTATGGAAATGTCAATATTGGAAGGGGTCCCTGTATTGAAAATGTTACTGTTGGGGGGGGGGGGGCAAATTTCCCCAAAATCAGTGACGACGAATGCAAAAATTTAAATTTCATTGGGGATGGGGCACAATATGAGAACATTGAAGTCGAGGTGAGAATGATTCATTATTTGGACACTTAAAATATTAATATATCACTTGTTAAGTCGGCTAAATGATCAGTGCAGTTTTTCTGATTTAAAAACTATTTAAGTTAATAAACAAACAAAAAAAAGGGTAAAAATGAATTGAGGTACAACAGTGAAATGGGGTCATTATTTTTGCCTTTTAACTGAACTGAATTTTTAAAAATGTACTTTCCATCCTGGTGACAGTGAAGTTTGTGGCCCTAACTAAGTCAACCATTTAAAAGTTTATTACCCCCCCCCCCCCCCAACACACACACCTCCACAACTCTGCATGACCTTTGTTCTACATTTATCCGGCCCAATTATAGCCTTTAGTCAAGGCACTCGTGCTGTATTTCCCTAAACGCGCCTGAATACATAGACTAATCGCGCGACGACTGTGATCTGTGGGACGAGGTGCGTCAGCAGCTCGGCCTTTACTAACCTGAGTGGTTGTTGTAGTTTATTTCTTTTGTTTTGTATTATATTTCCGCTCCCGAATCAGGAGATAATTAGATGCAAAGTATCTTACCCAGAAAACCGGCCAAACCGCCCCTTCCAATCCGACGCACCAATCAGAGTAGACGATTCGAGAAAACTTCATGCATATTCATTATCAACATGTATAATCATAAATACATTTTTGAGCGGTTACAGAACGACGAAGGAGATCTCTTATCAAAGAGCCTTGAATATGCGGTCGAAAGGTTGAAATTATCATCTTTAAGGAGTTACAATCAAAAGCTATAAAATCAGCAGTGAAAGGGGAAGATGTATTTGTTAATCTTCCAACGGGTTATGGCAAATCTGCGATTTTCAAGCCATTTCACTGTGCAAGGACTTCTTTGTGCGGACGACCACAGTCGCTGCCAGCACACCATCCCCATCGGCGTCTACTCCCGAAGCTGCCCAGAGTTCGGGGGCCGGGAGGTACTACTCACACCGCACTGCACTGTCCATTGAAGTTATCGTTTCACCTCTTATTTCTTTAATGAAGGAATGTGAACCAAACTTGTCACACACAATAAAATGATATATTCAGTATAAGAAATAGCTAGGAAAACTCTTGCACAGGAACCATGCAGAATGTACTGCATAGAAGATATCTACCCTTTTTTGCACATCTATTACATTATAGACCTAAGCAGAATTACCAGAATTTGATGTCCTTTTCATTATTTTAATTCACTTGCATGCAGCTAGCTCAGCAGCTAGCCCTGCAAATTCAAAGCTCCATGAACGCATCGTTTTCACACGTACACAGATTCGAGTGTTGTACAATAACAATTCCGACCAGCTGATCGTGCGAACCACTATGCGTAGGTTAAAATGAAAAACAAGGGAACAAAATTTTACTATAAATCTACTAAAGTAGCAAAATAATAAATACCCTAGTCAATAAGTAGAATATTGTTTTTGATAAATTCATATTTTATTCGAAATTGAACTAGATATTATTTTATTTTTTTTAGTACATTTGAATACCGATTCCCCCACAATTTCATGGACGAAGCCATTTTAAACACCGCGCGGTTAAAACAATTAGGATTGGCCACGATCATCACTAGCTGCTGTATATGTAAGACCCTCATGCATATGCACATAATGATGAGCTCCGCAATTTAGCAAAGGCCAAGCCGCTGAAGCGGCTCGGTCCAGCGATCACTGCTGTAAAGCCACACTGCGTTAGTCTATTTTCAGACCCTGCTCGGCAGACAAGCAGCGCGCGAGGCCTTGTCCAAAGGCTAGCCCAATTAAGGATTATGTCGATATAGTAACGCATGCGCATTGTCTTTTTTTCATTGCGATAATATGCTAATAAGTGGAAAAGAGTCATGAATATTCAAAATTTTAATTTAAATATTTTGCGCGCTACGCGCAGTCCAAAATCCCCATTTCGCTGGTGCACTAAAAATTTGTCGTCTTCATAGGCTAATACATGAAAAGTGGAAGCAGTGTGCACTTTTGACCCTCCAAAATCTCCCCATGGCTAGACGGATGCAGAAGCGGAGTTGAACTAATATACTAAGTATATATCTCTATGGTAGCGTATGAACATGAATAAACATGATTATATGACGTCATGATACGTCATCTGCATTGCTCAACTTGCGCTGTGCACTGCACTGCGGTTCAGTAGCTTTGTAGCAGTCCTATGTATTTACTGAAATATGTTTCCTTGTCTAGAAGTTTAGTCATTGTTCTTAATCCAGCATTGCACAAGCCTATATATCCAAAAGATAATATGGAACTGTCAATGACTTCATAATTTGAATTTATAGAATTATTGATAGATATGACTATTGATATGTAACCCGTGGCATAGTGGCAGGGGAAACCACTTTTAAATTATTATGCCAGGGTTCAGGTTAATAATTATCAAAGAATTGACTGGCTTTACTCACATAGACCACCACACATTCTCACGTCTTATTTTGAGGTAAGTAGACTTTTAAATAATGGTCGATAGGAAGTATAATTATATTTACTTAATAGATTGAGTTCTAAAAGGGAATAATTTGTGAGCATTACTCATTCTATTATGCATAAGAACACCATTAGACATCAAAAGCATGGCTCTTCAATGCCTTCATATTCTAAATATGCTGTAACATCGTAAAATCTAACGTGTTCGTTAATATACATCTTTCTGTGCAAGTAATTTACCAGTTGGCCAATTTCTTATCATGATGATTCAACCTTGAACATTCATAGATGATCACTTTTCTGGTACATTTAAATGCAATCGCATGACCAGAACTCAACTTCATCTTTATACATGGTCAAAAATATATAATAACATTCATCATCATCAACAACAAATCAAACGGCAAAATCAATCTCATTTTAAATCTACTCACGGTACCGCTACTTAAATCAAGTGAGGGGGTGCGCGCGAGAGCTCTCTAAAAGTTCAACAACGAACTGGATCCGATTCGAAGTGCGATCGTGGTTGTCGTCCTCTGGATGTCCAGTTGCAACTCCCTAGCTACGTCCAGATGATTAGGCAATCACCACGAACACCGTCACTGCAACTTGTTGAATCAATGAAGTTCTGTCATTGACTTATGAAGTTTCGTTCAGCATTCTGTGGCCGTCAACACCCCTTTATATCGACTAGCGAAGAACGATGCTTTGTAGTTGTATTCTGATTTAGAGTCTTAGTGTTGCTCAGTAATCACAATGTTCCCATTCTGATTCCGCTTCGGAATCTGAGTTCTTAGTTCTGGGCTCTGTCACTATTCTCGGTATTGATTCTCAATCTGACTGATATAGTTCTTCTCAATTCTTCTAAAAGTCTGAGTTCTACATTTCGATTCTCAACCCGACTCTAACAATTATTCTTGTCAACTCTTCTCCGTCGATTATTCTTCGCCGATCATTCTTCTGAGGAGCTCTCCTCCTTACACGCACTTATACCACATTTACAATACATGGACCAGTGTAGGACTTTCCTAAAATGTTATTGGACAACAGCAGTGGCGTACCTGGGGTACTCCGTCAGGGGGGGGGGGGGGCAAGCGACCGAAACAAACAAAAAAGGCGATGCTAATTTTCACTTCTGGCGAGCGAGCGAGCAAAAAAAAATCTTTAAGTAACGTTTGGTATATAAACTGGTATTGTTGCAAGTTGGGGGTGGGAACATTCACTTGTTAGCGACGTTAATTTCATTTCTTTGCAAACGAGTGTAGCGAGCAAGAAAAAAATCACTTCTTTTTTAATAATTGCCACTTAAACTTGGTTCAATTGTCCCATGCAGTGCGCGGGAACAATATTGTGTTTAGGGTGATTTTATACCCATTTTAGCTAGCGAGCGAAAATACATCTTTCTCTCAATGAATTGCTATATAAAATTTGTTTCATTGTTGCAGGTAGGGGGCGGGCACAATCATGTTTAAGGCAATGTCAATCCCATTTTGGCGGGCAGGCAACCCCCTACATTTCTCTTTTTAATGATATTGTAGCAGGTTAGTGGTGGGCACATAATTCCACGAGCTAGCGAGCGTAGCGAGCGAAAAAAAAATCACTTCTCTTTTATAGGGAAAATATGGTACATAAAACTTGGGTTCATTGTTCCATGTAGGGACGTGATTATTAAAAGCGGTGTTATTTCTATTTTTGCGAGCGAGCGTAGCGAGCAAGCAAAAAAATCACTTCTCTTTTATAGGGAAAATATGGTATTTAAACTTGGGTTCATTGTTCCATGTCAGGGACGTGATTATTAAAAGCGGTTATTTCTATTTTGGCGAGCGAGCAAATTTTTGTAATGATAATTGGTTCATAAATTTCAGATTTTTTTGTGTTTTTTTGTTTTGTTTTGCAGGGCAGGGCTTACACAACCATGTCTAAGGTGATGTTAATTCCGTTTTGGCGAGCACGAGCACACCAAAACTTCTTTGAATAACGTTTGGTACATAATTATTAACTGGTTGTTGCAGGTTGGGGCGGACACGTTAGCGGTGGCAACTCCATTTTGGCGAGCGAGCATAGCGAGCAAGCAAAACAAAAAAATTCTCTTTTAATAGAAATTAATAAATAAACTTGTTTTTATTGGGGCAGGTCAGGATGGACGCAATCGCGTTTAACGCGATTCAATTCCTTTTTGGCGAGAGGGCGAAAAAACTCTTCCATTTTTAATGATATTGTTGCAGGTCAAGGGTGGGCACAATTGTTTCCAAAGCAATGTCTATTCATTTTATTTGCGAGCGAGTGTAGCGAGCTAGAAAAATGAATTAGTCTCTTTTAGCAACATTTACATATACAGTGCGTCCCAGAAAAAAACGAAACCGAGAAGTATCGATGTTCTATCATAACTTAATCACAACTATAATTAATGAATGATACATATTTGGAAAGCTTAGAGTCTCCTCTTTCATGTGATGCTACTCAGATGATGCATATTTCACGCATGAGTGATTAAAAGCAATTTGAAGGAAGGAAACCAACATATTGCTCCGATTGTCTCATTTTCGCTCGCGTGAACATTGCCAGCACAAACCACTGACCTCTACCTCCTACACGGATCATCGCACATTCCCATTCACTATACGTTACGTACTAAAAGGCTGTATTGTCTGACCGTTCATGAATATTCATGTTTTTGCTAAACTCGGCAAAATGTTTGCTTTTACTAAATGGAAAAATTACGGTGGGGGGTTGGATGAAATGGACAAAACGAAATAGGCAGAAGTGATCTATGATAATTCATGCTTTTTATGTTTCGTGTGCTCGACCTATAATCTTCAAATCGCTTGGTAAACTGAGTCCAAAGTTAGACTTGTTTCACATGTGTTTTATAGGCAATGACGAGCTTGCAACCTATTTTGAAAAATTACGGTGGGTGAACTTTCAAAAGTCAATTAGACATGAGGGCTCCAATGAAAGAGCTAGTGATAACGTACGTCGGGGTGGATGTGCTTTTCGTTTAAACAAAAAATGAATTTTTTAACGATTTTTAAAAAAAAACGTCCATAGGCTAACATGTTAGGCTGCTGAATCTGACCATGCTCTGACGATAGGGGGCGTTGTGAAATGAGACTAAACGGAGCCATATGAAAGACATTTGGCGGGCGGTATCTAGATTTCGAGAAAAAATTCACATTTCTAGAAAGTTGAGTTTCTGCCCTTTTATATGACACCTCAATCAGGAAAAATGAGCGAGGAATGACAAAGTTCTGTTTGTTTAAAGTAGTGCTTGCATTTCCATAATTTTATTAAACGAATTCGTTTTCACTGGCTGCCTGCCGTATCAATAAACGAAATTAACAAAAGACTTAACTCCGTTTCATTGACAATCAGCCGTAGACGAGAGTCTTCATGCATGGCTGATTGTCAACGAAACGGAGTTAAGTCTTTTGTCAAATCTGCTTTTTGCTACGGCAAGCACCCAGTGAAAACGAATTCGTTTGTTAAAATTATGAACATGTAAGGGCTACTTTAAACAAACAGAACTTTGTTATTCCTCGCTCATTTTTCCTGATTGAGGTGTCATATGAAAGGGCAGAAACTCAACTTTCTAGAAATGTGAATTTTTCTTCGAAATTCAGATACCGCCCGCCAAATGTCTTTTTGGTTTCCTTCCTTCAAATTGCTTTTAATCACTCATGCGTGAAATATGCATCATCGGAGTAGCATCAACTGAAAGAGGAGACTCTAAGCTTTCCAAATATGTATCATTCATTCATTATGGTTGTGATTAAGTTATGATAAAACATCGATACTTCTCGGTTTCGCTTTTTCTGGGACGCACTGTATTGTGTGTTATTGTTGCCATGGTTGCAGGTCGGGGCAGGCACAATTGTATTCTAGGCAATACTAATCCTTTTCTTTTTTCAGGGGGACGAGCAAGTGAAAACATTTAATACAAAATAGGCTAGCAAGCAGTTCGCGCCAGCGAAGAGTTTCGAATTTGTTATATCACTTATATTTTCCTATTTTCATTTGTTTTAATTTTTCAGGGCCGTATGCGGAATATTTTTCTGGTGGGGGAGGGGGAAAGATGCGTTAAAAGTTTTCGAAGAATCTCAAAAGCAAAAGGAGTGAAGGGAGTTCGAGCGACCGAACTGGTCAAGAGGGTACTTTTGCATTTTCAAAAGTAGAATTGAAGGATTTGGTATAGGCCTACACTACATTTTCAGGAAAAAAACTGTACGTTTTCAAAATATCTGGGGTCAACTGCCCCCCCCCCCCTGGTGCGTACGACCATGGTCTTTTTTTAAAAATTTCCCCATTTTTATTCGTTTCCTTTTCTTTTCCCTTTTTCTTTCTTTTCTCTTCTTCTTCCTTTTTTCTTTCCTTTTTTTCCTTTTTTCTCTTTCTTTCCTTTTTTCTTCCCTTTTCCTTTTTTCTTTTCTTTCCTTTCCTTTCTTTTCTTTTCTTTCCTCTTTTTCTTTTTTCCCCCCTGGAGCCCGTCAGGGGGGGGGGGGGGGCACTCTGCCCCCTGCCCCCCATAGGTACGCCAGTGGGCAACAGTTTGAGAAAGTGGGAAGGGTCATACAATATTAAATTCCCATTGGTCAACAGGTCCACTTCCTTTCATGTTCCCCCCGAACTTGAATTCAGGGAAATCCTACCAGTCCTACAGTATAGCCCGAAACATGACTCATAACTTTGATGGATTAGGCCATTTGACCAGTCTGTATTCCTGGCCGAAACCAAAACAATAATAAAATGGTCAAGGGTGTATTCCTCTTTTGTTATGTACATAACAAAAGAGGAATACAGCCATATAATGATACTGAGAATCATGACGCCTACTACTTTGAAAACATTGAGAATGGCTGTGTAGAAAGACATATTGCCCCCAGGGGTAACATAAACTCACCCTTGACCATACGAAATTTGAAAGGAAATGGACATGAGAAAAGCACCTAACTAGGAATAACAAGCACTACGTGCAAAACGAATGCGATTTTCTGACGAAGATAAGAAGAATATTTATGGGGCAGAATGTGAACGAAAACAAGGCAATGACGAAGGTCGTCATTGCAATAACATGCAGCCTTTTCACACACAGCTAAAATTCATCGTATCTAGAGATGATTAGTATAAACGTTTTTAACTCAACACATTTTAAACATGTTTATAGAAAATTTTCCCTTTGTGAACATCGTTTATACGATGTTGGGATAGATAATAATTTTACCCCCCCCCCCCCCGACCCTGAAAATGATCTCCCCCTAAAAATTACCCAACTTATTATCGGGGTTGACTTCCCCTTTAATGAACAGGGGGTATTGTTCTTGGTTGTCCCGGGGGGGGGGGGGGGGGTCAATGTCCTATATAGGGGTTAAGTTTCAGAGATGGGGGTAATCGTCATCGGGGGTAATTTTCTGGGCGTAGTTTGAGTCGTCGAGGGTAATTGTCATTTGGGTAATTATCCTTGGGAGTAGTTTTCTGGGGTGTAATTGTCCTTATTATGATAGGCGAATAAGGTGGGAGGCCGGGATTGAAGCCCCCCCCCCCCCCCCTCCCCCCGAAGAATGTTGCAATGATGTTTGGCCGTTCGTTCGAGCAACCGACAATTTCGGGTAACGATGTGGTCTATTGATTTGTAATTTAATGTAGGCCTACTAGTCATGAAGTTAAATTTTGTGACAAAATTAGATATGATTGATATTAAGAAATGCTTGAAGTTCGGTTCTCCGACAGTGATCCCAATGACAAAAAATAGGTCCGGCTTTTAAAAAAGTTGCCAGGGTTGGTATAGATTTGCAAAAAGTTTGTATTCATGTTGTGTCGCCTTTTAATCCAGCGTCGTGGCTTTGTAGCGAAAAGAGTGCTTGTTTATAATACGATACAGGATGTTTCTTCGATTACACCCCTCCTTTTCCCCATTTTTCTTTTAGTCTCCCTCTTCAATTTTATATCCTTCTTTCTTAATACTTCTATGCTTTAGGCTATAATTATTTTTCAATTGTTTGTGTGTTATCTAATTTTACCAACATGACCAACATGAATCATGACATTTTCGCTGCCATAAATTTCCCTCAGTTGACTGTGAATAAAATAAATATAGGGGTAGAAACTAAAATCCCAGTCTGTTGTTTCATGTGAAATAAACCTATATGAATGGCTATCGAAAGAGTAGTATAAATAATACATTAAGGGCATACGCCTATCAGGCCTTTCAAATTGCTAAGGTGATTCTTACGTTGTTAGTTTTGCGAAAGTTTTATGGCGAATAAAAGGTGAACATTTTTCATCTCTATCCATAACATAAATATCTCTCGGCAATAAAAAGAATGAATATTGAATAAATAAATAGATGAATGGATGAATTTAACATGTAGCATTATGTAGAAAATGTGGGGGGGGGGGTGGGGGCAGTGGCGGATCCCGGGGGCCCGGCCCCCCCCCCCTTGAGAAAAAAATCATGTAAAATCACGTGATTTTTACCTTTTTAGGGGGTTGGGCCCCCCCCCCCCCCCGGCGCTCAAGGGGGGGGGGGGGTGCAAATTGAAATTTTGTTGAGGATCAAAAAAAAAAATGTGCTCACTACCCCCCCCCCCCCCCCCCCCCCCCCCCCCATGGAAGTGAATCGACGACTTCGTTTTTAAGATCATTTCGGAAAGTTTTATCTTTCAAGTTGAACTATTATTATTGAATGCATAAAATACTGCATAATTTAGAACAACTAGAAAACAAAAAACACAACAACTTGAAGTCTTGAACAAATAATCAAACAGGAAACCACATTTGCGTCACATAGGCCTACCCTAAAATTGTAATGATGATGATTAAGACGATGTCGGCGATGATGATAATTCCTATGACGAAAATGCTATGCTTTTCCAACCAATATCCTAAAAATATACGCTAATTTATTTTTTAATCAAGATTTGAGAGATGTCGAGAATAATTTGCAGTTTAAAAAAAAAAAAAAAAAAATGAAGTGCCATTACTCTCTTTCCAAAGTGTTTACTTTAATAGTGGTAGTTTTTTTTGACAAAATGTTGTTATTGTGGATTTTTTTTTCTTCCCCTCTCCCGATTAGCGATAGAACACTGAAGATTTGACTGAACACATTATTAAAACATCATAGACAAGTCGCAGGATTTTCCAAAGGCAGTAAAAAATTGTTTTTCCAGATCAGAAACTGATAAATAACAGTGCACTTGCATTAGGCCTACAGAGGCAAGGGAAGAAATAAAGAAAGAAATATCAATTATCAAAATAACATGTAGATCGAATTCTACTGGGAAGCAATTTGATTTCAAGGCCTAACGTGTACCCGAGATGTTTCCTTTTTCTATACTTTTGATGCGCGCCCACCATCGGGCGGAATTAGGGCGGGTCTAGGCGGAATTAGGCAAGGAAAATGCCTCACGCAGACGGCGCGCTACGGACAATCGCTTATGATTTCGGGCGTAAAAATGGCATAGCTAGATTTGCTAGAATTTCGGCAACAAATTGGTATACATTAGCGCCTGTATAATTCATTTTCAGAGAAGTTATCTGAGAAAAACTGCCCATCGGGCGGAAACCGGGCAGGGTACGGTACGTCCCTATATATAGCAGCTATAGCCTTTTGGCATCCCATACAACAGGACAACAATTAGCAAATTAACGACGTTGATTTATAAAACCTTGTCCTTGGACCTTCTTTTCTGTATTTGGTCGTGAAAGCTCAGGATCACTAAAGGGTTATCTTTCCTGAATACGGTGAGACTTTATCAATCTGTGTTTCTGACTTTTTTAAATGTCGTTTGATGAATCCGTCGCCTGTTGTCAGAGTCGATCGCTGACACAGCTGAAGCTGCTAGTTCAGAATCCAACTATTGAGCCGTAACTCCAGCGCGCTGGTAGGGTATCGCCACGCTGCAGCGTGGCGATACCCTACTAAAACCCACACATGCATAGGTGCATTACTATCCTGGCTGTGTAGTAAAAGCTGTGGTTTTGACTCTCAACATTTTAAACACCACTGTACAAAACTCAACTGATTTTACTCAAAATCGGTACTTTAGTGACAATTGATGAAACCTAAATAGCAGTAAAATACATTTTTTCAACACTACTGATGTTAAAAAGAGTAATTTAAAAATTCAAATTATAAGTCTAGTGTCAAATTTTTCGATCAGCCCAATTGGTCCTATTGTGTGCAGTCTATGCAATATTGTGTGGTGTGTATATTTGTGTATAATACCTGCCTCACAGCAAGTATGCAGTGCTAAAGGTCAAAACGCATTAGCATTGACTCTCTATGCTTCGCTGGATGGAGTGACTAAAACCATGGACCTAGTACTTTTAGGTCCATGCTGAAACATGCCAAAAATCAATTAAATCTTCATCAATTGTTCAAATAATGGTTATGATTTTAAAATGTTGATGTTTCTTTTTCCTGTTCCATTTTATTTTTTCTTATCTCTTTTGGAATATTTTTCCTAAAAAGGAAAACATTATTTTTTAATTTTATAGTCCAAATATAAATTATAATATAATTTTCTCACTGGTTCACGGCAAACCGGCCGCTGCTATTAAAACACTCCAGCAGAGCATATAAGTCAATGCAATGCTTACTACACGTACCGACGGTGGGGTGCAGGCGTGCGTGAAGTTAACGACCATGATGATCATCATCATCATAATGTGAATTACTAACATAAATTTTATGAGGATCTGTGATAACAGTCGCTAGCTATTAAACACACGCGCGCCCGCACATCGCACCCCACTGTCAATACCGTATGCAATTGATCATCGTGAACAGCTTCGCCAACGACTTTTGATACTTAATAATGATACTTAATAGCAATTGATAAATTGTAAAAATGCATGGCAGGGAGCCGGGAGTAAATAGCTAAATTCAGGGAAATCAGTGCATGCGCCTATTAATATACTAAACTAATTGAAATAGGTAAAGAAATGAAGGAACAAGTCCAAAGTTCGTGCACAAGAGTTTACACTGCAGATGATATACTAAAAATTTGAACAAGAATTCTAAAATCCGATGAATATTTCCTGGAAATGATTGTATTTCTACAGAAATTGGAAAGATTTCCTTTTGCGACAGCCACCTAAATTGAAAAGAAATAATATGGGTACAGCTTAGAATGATATATCTAATAATATAAAAAATGATAAATTAGGGTTAGATGACTAGTGAATAGCGCCATCTAGGACACAGGAGATATAGTCTGAAGTATCGTAGCTTATATCGCCGCTCAAGCTCAACTCGCAGATACATTGGTAGCTTGCTGGACTGCAGACCAAAGGATCAGACGTCCAAACTTCAAATCCACCCAGAGACCACAGGTTTTTTTAGTTTGTGTGATGTGCAATCATCAATGTAAGAGTGTTTGCTTGGATGGACAGCATGCCAAGAATATGAATAGATTCAAGGAGGAATGGTAGGAGAGAAGAGAGAATGTTGGCTAGAGGTGGCTGTCAACAAAAGGAAATCTTTCGAAGAAATTATTCCCCTCAATATCACATACTTGCATTATCTGCAAACTAAGTAAAAATAAACCAGCAGCCTTTCAATGCTTGGTGTTTTGTGATGTGTCTGTTTTCATCCAGGATAAAGAAGGGTTGGAGACGGGAAGCCAAGATGAGTGAAATCAAGGTTCTTGAAGAGCCCCTGACAGGATTCCAGGTCTTTTTCTTGAAGATAGAGGATACAGAAGATGAGGAAGGTGAGGTGACCAGAGACCCATCAAGAATACACGGTATTTGCACAAGGCTCATAACTATTCTGGGGGTGTTTCACAAAGATCCTTAGTTGAATTAATCTCTAAGTTGGACTTAACAATTATGGAAAGCCGTCAGCATCTATGAAAATATTTTGTAAAAGTTATTTTGAAAGGCATAAAAGGTTGATTCAGAATCATTCATATTTTCTATCAACAAGGAGATTTCATGTTCTTGATGTGGAATTTATAAAAAGTCTAAAATAGTTGAGGTTTCGCTTTTGAATATATTTTAATTAAAGGCTACAAATGGCTCTCCATAATTTTTAAGTCCAACTGAGAGTTAAGTTCGACTTAAAATCTTTGTGAAACAACCCCCTGAAAGATAATATCTCAAGTAAAGAATTCGGACAACGGTTAAATGCCATTTACTCATTTCCTATCGAAAGAAGACCCTGATCTTATTTCTATACACAAAATTATTTAAAAAAGATATTGTATAACTCACAATTTTAACATGTATTTATCAAATAATCATGTGATAATGATTTGTATCAAGATTTTGCTTGAAATGAAAAATATCTAAAAGAATGCCGACATGAAAATTGTCGTCATTCTCATGGGTCTTTAATTCCAAACTGTTTTGATGCATTTACTCTACTATTTTATGTAAAACTACATTATGGAATTTTGTCATGAGTTAAAATTGTTTGACATTTCTATTCAAATCAAAATACTGATTCTGGCTTACTATTATTCAACAGATGATATCCTCAACCTGCAGTTTAGCTGTCGGGATGGAAGTTTTAGTCAAGAAATTTCAGGAGAGGATAGGGAAGAGGAGATCAAGACAAGTAACGTGGCAGAGCCTCAAGGTAAAATCTTTTGATCTTCATAAATGATAATAAGGATTATA
Organism: Strongylocentrotus purpuratus; assembly: GCF_000002235.5. Classification (NCBI taxonomy): domain Eukaryota; kingdom Metazoa; phylum Echinodermata; class Echinoidea; order Camarodonta; family Strongylocentrotidae; genus Strongylocentrotus; species Strongylocentrotus purpuratus. The sequence goes on from NW_022145609.1 coordinate 11,376,190, forward strand.
ATACCAGCTTCTTATGTAGCGCTTTTCCTTTTACTGACCAAAGCGCTGACAGTATCATTATTATCACTCTGGACCCGTCTTACAAAGAGTTGATCTCAATCGCAACCTATTTGCAATTGATATCAATCGCAACTATGTACATAAGAGATACGAAACTGCAAACTTGCGATTGATTGGAGGATTTGCGATTGATTTGGATCAATCACAACTCTTTGTAAGACTGGTCACTGCATTCAATTACTGTTCTGGGGGGTGTTTCACAAAGATACTAAGTTGAACTTATCTCTAAGTTGGACTTAAAAATTATAGAAAGCCGTTAGCATCTATGAAAATATTTTAAAACCCATTTCCTTTCTATTTCCAGTCAACCGATTCAATCCTTTGAACTCTTCAAAGATTATAATATTATGTAAATCATTAATGAGAGGAGGACATCACAAGTCTTGAATACAATCGTATTAAACAATTATCAGAAGCTGTTTTTGGGTAATCCGATATGGGTGAAAGTTACGGGGAAAGAGATAGAGGAAGAATGTAAGGTGTATACATATATATCCTTCTGTTTCACTTTCCCCACTCTAAATGGGCAAGGGTACATGTATATCCCCTTCTGGCCTTATCATTCAGTTATACAATTATTTGCAAATTTCCAAATAAATAATACATAAATTCCTTTTTTTTCTCAGCTGGAAACCCCACAAGATCAAATCAGCAGCTGTCAGGACATGGTGAAGAATTGGACGAAAGGAGATGTATGAAGCCAGAAACACAGGGTGAGGTCTCAAGAAAAGGCAGCTCAACTGTTCTGCCAAATGCTGAAGCAATGACCAATTGTGATTCATCTCAAAGAGACTTCAGGAGCATGATTAATAAATCTAGTTCAAATGATGTTTCAGTTCAAGAAAGCGATTTGCTAAAACAGCCTCCAACAGCAGTGGACAGAGTGGGTGCTTCATGTTCCTATAGGCCTGAGCATGAAGGGATGAACAAACAAAGAGAAAGCCTACCGGAAAAGCAGTGTTCTGATGGTGATGAAAGAGTTGCAAACACTGACAGCGCAATAGACATGGTATCTAACAGAAGAGAAAAGCGGCATCAGTGTTCTGTTTGTAACAAAAAATTCTTATTCAAGAGTAAGCTAACAACACACAGCATGAGCCATAGTGGAGAAAAGCCTTTCCAGTGTTCTGTTTGTAACAAAAAGTTCATATTCAAGAGTGGGTTAAAAAAACACAGTAGGACCCATGGTGGAGAAAACTATTTCCAGAAATTTCAGTGTTCTCATTGTAACAATAGGTTCACAACGAAGTTTGGCCTCCACAGACATAAGCAATCCCATAAAGGAGAAAACCCATTCCACTGCTCTCATTGTAATATGAAGTTCTCGCTGAAAAGTTATCTGTTATCTCATTTGAAAAGCCATTCAGGGATAAAGCCATTCCAGTGTTCTATTTGTAGCAAACAGTTTTTAGGGCAGAAAAGTCTAACATACCACCTGAAATTTTGTGATAAAACACAACACATAGGAGGAAATACTAACTATGACTGCTCTGTTTGTAACAAAATATTCTCTGTCAAGCAAAATCTAAAAAGACACATGTTGACCCATAGTGGAGAAAAGCCCTTCCGGTGTTCTGTTTGTAACAAAGGTTTATCAAGTAAGAGTATGCTAGATATGCATATGAGAACCCATACAGGAGAAAAGACATATCTTTGTTCAGTTTGTAGCAGACAATTCATATGGAAGACCAGTCTAAAGTATCATATGAAAACCCGTTGTGGAGAAAAGCTGTTTCATTGTTCTGATTGTAACAAAAGGTTCTCTACTGAGGACTACCTAAACATGCATATGGAAACCCATACAAGAGAAAAGCCATTCCAGTGTTCTCATTGTGATAAGAAATTCATGCTAAAAAGTTATCTGTTATCTCATATCAGATCCCATACAGGAGTAAAAGCATATCATTGTTCTGTTTGTAGTCAACAGTTCATGTGGAGGAGAAGTCTAGCACGCCACATTGTAATCCATGATGTAGATAATCCAAGTCCATGCTCCGAGTGTGGAAAAGTGTGTCTAAGCAAGTCTTCTCTCACCAAGCATATGAAAACCCATACGAAGGAAAAGTCATATCAGTCATCTCAGTGTTCTGTTTGTAACAGCAAGTTCTCATGCAAGAGTGAGCTAAGAAGACACATGAGGACCCATATTGGAGAAGAGCCTTTCCAGTGTTCTGATTGTAACAGAAGGTTCTCACGAAAGGGTTACCTAGATATGCATATGAGAACCCATACAGGAGAAAAGCCATATCTTTGTTCAGTATGTAGCAGACGATTCATTTCGGAGACTAGGCTAACAAACCATATGAAAACCCATGGTGGAAAAAGGTTTCATTGTCCTGATTGTAACAAAAGGTTCTCATTCAAGAGTGAGCTATCAAGACACATGTTGACCCATAGTAGAGAAAAACCTTTCCAGTGTTCTCATTGTAGCAAATGGTTCTCAAGAAAGGGTGACCTAAACAGGCATATGAAAAGCCATGCGGGAGAAAATACAATAAAAAAGCCATATCTTTGTTCAGTTTGTAGCAAACGATTCACTTCGGAGACTAGGCTAACAAACCACATGAAAACCCATGATAGAAAAGAGATTCATTGTCCTGAGGCTGATTGTAACAAAAGGTTCTCATTTAAGAGTGATCTATCAAGACACATGAGGACCCATAGTGGAGAAAAGCCCTTCCAGTGTTCTGTTTGTAGCAGACAATTCATATGGAAGACTAGTCTAAAGTATCATATAAAAACCCATACGAAGGAAAAGTCATATCAGTGTTCTAATTGTAACGGAATGTTCTCATGCAAGAATGAGCTGAGAATACACATGAAGACCCATATTGGAGAAAAGCCTTTCCAGTGTTCTGATTGTAACAAAAGGTTCTCAAGAAAAGGTTACCTAGATATGCATTTGAAATCCCATACGGGAGAAAAGCTATTCCAGTGTTCTCATTGTAATAAGAAGTTCTTGCTTGAAAGTCAACTGTCAGATCATATGAAAAGCCATTCGGAGATAAAGCCGTTTCAGTGTTCTTTTTGTAGCAAACAGTGTTTTTGGAAGAAAAGTCTAACATACCACCTGAAATTCTGTGATAAGACACAAGACAGAGGAGGAAATACTAACTATGAGTGCTCTGTTTGTAACAGAATATTCTCAACCAAGCAAAATCTAACAAGACACATGAGGACCCATAGTGGAGAAAAGCCCTTCCATTGTTCTGTTTGTAACAAAGGTTTATCAAGGAAGAGTGTGCTAGATATGCATATGAGAACCCATACAGGAGAAAAGACATATCTTTGTTCAATTTGTAGCAAACAATTCACTTGGAAGTCTAGTTTAAAGTATCATATGAAAACTCATTCTGTATTAAATCAATTTTAGTATTCTGTTTGAAGAAAATTGTTCATTTGAAAGAGTAGTCTAATATGACCTATAAATATCCATACTGTAGAAAAGCCATATCAGTCGAGCAATAATAATAGTGGGTTCTTGGATAGTGCTCAAGACATGTCTTTTAGACTTGACACTCCTGGCGCTCCACGGCATTAGCAATATTGGTGCTCTAGCATTTCAAGGAATTAATTCCATGCCAGATACCCGTTTACCTCACCTGGGTCGAGTGAGGCAAATGTATATTAATGTCTCGTAAAAGAATTATTCACCATCAAAGATGGCACAGGTAGGCCAGATTTTAATTAAAAAACCCAAGTACTGTAAATCTCCGTGTATAAGACGCACCTGTGTATAAGACGCACCCCTATATTTGGGGCAGAGGATTTAAAAAAAAAAAAAAATTTGCCCACTTTGTCTGCAGCAAGCCAGGTTCGTGTTAAAAAACCCACGCGGGGAAGGACTTGCATTTAACTGCAAGGTGCAGTTTAAGGCGCCGATTTGTGCTTGTGAACCTGTCACAAATAATAGGAACAATGTCGTTTTTAAAAGAATGTGTAAGATCAATAATGTAAATTAAAAACAGTAGAGGACCTAGTATAGAACCTTGTGGTACGCCGTGTGTAATAGAAGAAAAATTGGATAAATTATTATTATAAACTACATATTGAGAACTATTTGAAAGATTACTTTCTAACCAAGATGACAGACAAATTTGAGTGTTGTTCTAGTTTCCGAGTGGTGAGTCAACACATCGATTACTGAGCTGGGAGACATTGCCAGGCATAGCGCCAGGTGGAGGGACATAAATCGAAACTTTAAACAAAAAAGTGCGTCTCATACACGGACATTTACGGGGTATTCATTTTTCTCTGGTTGTAATACTTGGCCGAAATAATTGTATATCCTACGTCGCAATAAAATCAGACAATTTTAAGTGCCTTTATTTAGTGTTTGAATCAGTGTTTTCATTTTACATCATTCTATTGGCCTTGATTTTAAAGTGCACGGTAAAAATGTCAGAGGTAAAAATCTGACAAGTATGAAATATTTTGTAGTTGTCATCAGTCTTTGACATAAATGTAGAACGTGTACGTTTGTATTCTGCAAACAGATATATCTTGTTGAAAGAGAAGTATCTCGTAACATTTCATTATGATTAGATTAGATTTGAATTTCATTAACAAAATAACAACAAGAAGCCAATTGAAAAGGGGTCTTAATGCCCGGAAAAAAAAAGGATGTATGGTTCACTTTGTAAAACATTATTTTAATGCAATTTATGATGAAACAGTTGCTATTGCATGCTATACTCGTTCTAATAGGGTTTCCTTGTACATCATGGAGTTTCATACCTATAGACCCCATGCCGAAATTCTACATGAATTTTCTTGTGTAATAAAGACTACTTGGAAATTAGAAAATACTAGAAATTTAAATTCCTTTCATCGTTTTGTACAGTTATGAGGCTATTTCTGTTTGAATTGTAGAGCAGGTTTTATATTCTTTTCGTTTGAAGCTTAGAAATTAGGAAACAATGTCTTTGTTGTATCAAAATAAATTATATTTTATTGAATCAGAAGAATTCTTGCCTGTGACTCATGACTAACTAACATTAAATGTAAAAATATGTGCTAATAATGAGATATATGGAATATGTCGACCTTACCGAAACAAGGAAATGAAACCTAAATTTTTCCATCTGTTACTAGGAAATTTGTTATGTCCTGATAAAGTCCTACTATTCATGTTAAAGTTCAATTCATTCTCTTTCGTATGATACTTATAATGTTATGATATTGCTGCGTATGAATGAATTTATAAGGTTTTTTAGCCAGTGATGAAGTAGTTTGCTCACAGAAGTGATGTGTAGTGTAATTCCATGTAATTCCATTTGAATACAACGCAAAGAAAGAAAACAAAATATAAAGACACAGAACCATGATAATTGATCTTACATTGTTTCTTTATTAATCGTCATAATAAAATATATTATATTTTATGCAACCTTGAATGAGATACGAGGCCATTATTAGCCTCAAAGCACACGACAAAGGGATTAAAAGACCAGAAGAATATGAAAGCGGGGTGAGATTCAATGAATTGTCTTTCACTGCGTTGCTGCATGAATTAGGCCGTTCACACAAAACAATTTATGCGACTTGGATCGCGATTTGGATCGATTTTTTTTTTGCACACATGTCAATTTTTTGTTTTCATAGGTTTTTATTCTCTTCTCTCATAAAGAAAATTGTACATAATTTATAACATTGTATACAAAATAACAAAATAATCTTCACATAGGTCTACAAAAATTTGCAAGTGAACTTTTAAATTTCCATACAAGGTTACAAATAAAGTTACACATTTACAGATGAAAAATATTGACATAAACAAAATTATATTTTCCCATTTTAAACAAATCGCAAATAAAGTTTGTACTATTTTCTCGACCAGTTTGCGTATAAATTATTTCTTTTCTTTTCCACAATATTTTTTTCCCCTCTTGAATTTCCTTCAGAGAAAAAAAGAAAGGTTATGATAAAAAAAAGAAAGAAGATAAATGATAAAAAGAGAAGGAGCTAGCACTATGAACATGACTGACAAAGAAAGCGGACAAAATATACAGTTCCTCAGGTAGACAAAAGAACATCTCTTCACTGCTATTATGTAAAAATGTGTAGAACAGGTGTCACATGCATATTCACCTTTTTACATAATAGCAGTGAAGGGATGTTCTTTTGTTTACCTGAGGAACTGTATATTTTGTCCACTTTCTTTGTCTGTCATGTTCATAGTGTAGAGAACACCTACTACCCCGCCCCACAACACTTAAACACATAACAAGTACAACAGTATACAAAACACACACCAACATATATTAGAACGAACAAACAAACAAAAAGAAAAGAAGAAGAGAGAAAAGAAGAAAAAGAAAATCAAGGGTAGAGAAGAGAGGAGGGTCTAGAAGTTGTATATTGAGAAAGAATATTTTAGTGAGAATTGTCTCGCGATGCAAAGGTTGATTTTGTTGACGACCATCACACACGGATAATTCTCGCTCGACGACAAGAACGCATCCAAACTGCAACATGCGTAAATCTCGACGATGTATGCATGCGCACTTGGAATCCTGGGATTAAATAAATCAAGCACCATTCAAACACACAGCGCCTGGTTAACTATCGCGATTATTCTGAAAAATAGCAAGACTTGCTGCGAATTGGTTCGCGATACGAATCGCGGAGATTAGTGACATTATTCTGTCCCCACACCCCGGCCCCACACGCAGACAAAAAAAACACCGATTTTTTTATCGCGATGCAAAAGCGATTTTTAAATCTCACTTTTTTCAGTAGGATGCGAAATCCCCTATAGATTCCACTCTCGTGCGCAAAGTACTTTTTACATTGTTGCTTTAAAATCATTTCAGTTAAATGATCACAGCCCGGTTCCCAGAATCTGTCATCATGGATGATGGTGTGGTATGAAAGGGGATAAAACTTTCATTTGTTATGGTGTATTACAATATAATTTTGTAGCTATGTTTATGTGCAGAGATGATGCTGGAGAAAGTTATGTTCCCTTTTTAAAGAAGTACACTGTATGTCATTCATAGATGTCATTCTTTACCAATAGTACGCCTGACTGTCTAGAAATGTTGTCAAAGAAATGTGGCCAAATTTGTTGCTCGCTCACTTGCAAATAAATATAACTTCATTGAATTCCACTGTTCATAATCAAAAGCCACATTCATAAAATTTGACGTTGTCCTACGCAATTAAGGACCCTTTTCTTTAAATTAGTAGGTGGTTTCCCGGCAAAATTTGTATTATCACGTATTCGTCAAAACATATTCTTTCACAGGATTGGTAATAAGAGCTTCCATTTAATTTTTGAGAGGGGGCGTTTCCAAAACTGGTCTATACCTTTAAGAGGAAAAATGTTATGTGAACCTGAGACTTGATATCATTAACACATATTTTGATATTGCCTACATGATTATGAAACTCCATAGGACCTAAATCAAAATTATACAAATGATTCAGTCATGTATAATATATTAAAAACACATGGATATGAATAAAAACATTGGAACTTTTTTTGAAATCTAACTTTTAAGTTGCATTGCACTGCGCCTTTTAAAAATAATAGAACACAATATCGAGGGCAAATGTCCAATCAATCATCCAATGAATATTGACAATTCAAGCCGAACACTCCCCCGTTTTTATAGCCGTTGTGCTATCAATTTTCGGTTCTTATTGAGGGCTCGTCGGCGGGCAGATGATTTAGTGATTGACGTTTATTTCAATCTCATACTTCCCGAGTTCATCTGCTAAAAGGTCGGGTGAATTCCATATACAAGTTGATTCCTCTTGATGTGCAGGGCTGCATACAACTCAAATTTTGTTATTCAAACATCTAAATATATTTCATAAATTTGTACATATTTGTTTGAATAGTTTTCTCAGCTCCATCCTAAAAAAATGCTCCTGCTCTCATTCATCTTGCATGTGACATCATATTCTGTTCTTTGTTTGTTCCTTATCACATTTTCTTATGTAATTTCTGTGTTTTTATCATTCTATCATTTTCTTTCTACATTTCCTTATGTTATTCTTTGTTTTTCTCTTCTATAACCTCTCTCTTATGTTATTCTTTGTTTTTATTATTCTTTTATTTTCTCTTCCTT